>NC_000074.6:20397550-20443135 GCF_000001635.26 Mus musculus
GTGTCTGTCTGTCTGTCTTTGAGTGTACGCTATGTGTCTGTCTGTCTGTCTGTCTTTGAGTGTACACTATGTGTATGTGGGTGTCTGCAGAGACCAGAAAGTGTGTCAGACTCTCTGTAACTGGAGCCATGGATGTTTTTGTCATTACTGGAAAGCTCAGAGTCATTATTTTTGTGTTATAACTCTGGACTGCCCTTTGCACATACACACTAAAATATGATTCCAGAAATTCCTTAGTCCCCTCAATGTCCTTTCCCTAGGAGCCAATTATATCTATAAAACATAGGCTCTTTTTAGATATTTATAACATTAGTGACCAGATATTAAAATTAGCAGCTATCATTAATTTCAATATTTCAATACCACTGTCTCCAAAGAGTTGTTTTGTTTGGTGCTAGAGTGATGGCTCAGAACTAAGACCGTATGTTTCTCTTCCTGCTGACCAGAGTTTGGTTATTCCCACCCAAGTCAGCTCACAGTCACACATAATTACAGCTGCAGGGAAATCTGACAGTCCTGGCCTCTGTGGGTCCCTACAGATAGGAAACAACCACATATAGACACACTCATAAACACATAATTAAAATAGTAAACCTAAACATTTTAATGATGTATCTTACTTTTAGGTATGCATATGCCTGTGTCTATGTGGCTCTGTGACTAGGAATGCAGATACAACGGAGACCATAAGAAGGCTACAGGTCCTCCTGGCCCGAATTTCAGCTGTTCAGAGCCAATAATATTGTTGCTAAGAACCTAACCATGGATTTCTGCAAAAGAATTATATACCCTCAACTGCCAAATAATATTTTCCCTCAGTAACTTCATAAATATTGTACAGTATTCAAAATAACAATGGCTGAACAATTATTGCCGGTTTTTTTTTCAAATGATATAAAAATTAGCACTAGCTGGATTAATCTGAACAAAGATTGTATTTAGGTTAAATGCTAGGGTATCATCTTCTACAAGGATACTAGTATAGCTCGTATCCCACAGGCCCCTCCAATGTTACTTTATGGTCCTCTCATAGAACTGTGAGGTCTGGCTGAGCTTTACTGCTATGCTGGCAGCCTTAAGGCTACAGGGAAAGAAGTCCCATGGCTTCTGGTATCAGCTCAAAAAATGGTCACGGAGTTCTCATGATCAGAACTCAGCCACAGAAAGGCCCATGTGGAGAGGAAGCACAAGCTAATCTCAATTTGCCAGGCTTATAAGGAATCTTAGAAGTGGGTTTTTCTGCCACAGGAGAACTGCCCTGCTGATGCTGGAGTGACAACAGAGTAGCTATTTCTCCTATGCTCTGTACAAATTAAAGTCAAGAAACTAATAAGTGATTGTTACTTACAATCATCAAGATGTGGGGGAGTTTTTTTATGGAATGATAAGCATCAGATCACGGTTCTGTTAGCATCAGTTAAGAACACTGAGACAGGAGAACGTTAATTGATGACTGCCTTTTATGATTAATACCTAATAAGTAAAATATCTCAAGACTCAGATATTCTGGTCTCCAGAGTTACACAGTTTTAATGACTTCCTTACTTCTCATGATCTCTATACTGTTTAACTTTCCTCGGTGTGTTTTTAAGTCTTTGCTATCTTGTTCTAGTTTTTTGCAAGAATCACGAAAATGATTCTTGGATTTCCAGACTCTTCCTTTTGAAAGCTGGGTAAATTAGGAGTGAAAGAAAAGATGAGGCTCTCGCTGAGCAGTGGTCATTATCAAAGACCAGCTTCGACTCTTTACTCTTTGGAAACTTTGCTGAGTTGTCGTTGACATCAGTCAGAGTGATCGTCACTCTGGTTGTCCCTGAGAGTCCACCCATGTGTCCACCCATGTCCTTAGCCTGGATCACCACATGGTACTCCTCCTTGGCTTCTCTGTCCATATTGGGAAGGGCTGTCCTGATGATTCCTATCAAACGAAAATTTAAAAATCACAAATATTCATTTATGACAAGATTTAAAAAAATATGTTACATCCTGGGAACCTAAAGATACATAAAATATAGCCTGCTCAAAGACAAGTCATTTTAACATGGCAAACATAGCAGAAAGTGTTGAAGATAACACCTGTGTATTATCAAGCAAATAATAAAAATTACTTACAACATATTAGTTTTTTTTTCACTCTGCATGCAAGTAACAATGTCTTTCCTCTCAGACACAAGAATCCTGAAGACTGGAATGACAAGAGCCTATTGTATGATAAGTCATATCTGAATCTATACTTCAGGACTTCTAGCAAAAAGCTTCAGAAATCAAGTCCTACATAAACTAGTAGAAACATCACTATGGGGTTGGAGAGATGGCTCAGCAGTTAAGAGCACTGACTGTTCTGCCGGAGGTCCTGGGTTCAATTCCCAGCAACCACATGGTGGCTCACAATCATCTGTAGTGGGATCCGATGCACTCGTCTAGTGTGTGTCTGAAGACAGCTGCAGTGTACTCATAAAAATAAAAACTAAATAAATCTTTTTTTTTTAAAAAAAAGAAAAGAAACATCTCTTCAGCTCATATTAGGTTTACAGAGGAGGCATAAACTTTTTTGAACACATTAAATAGGTACTATTAATTTTTTGAGTGAGTGAACAGAGGAGTTAGAAAGATGAACAAAATTTGTGCAAAGATTCAGTGGACAATCACATGTCCTGAATTACTGAAAAACAGGATAAATTCAGGATTGAAATATTCATGACCTCTGTATATTTAAACATGATGTTCATAAAAATATGCTTACTTACATCTCTAGGGATCTTATGGAAGCTTTTACACTCAGTCAATAAAGCAGTATTTATAGTGTAAATACAAAGAGCAAGGAAGAAGTGCTGGGCTATGTTACGCAGCATCACTGAGCCCAGTGTTGAGGTGTTTCTTTGCAACATCCTAGGACTTATGAGACATCATGTTCCTTATTGGTTAGTTTCATGGGTTCCAACTGTTAGTCACTAGCCTTGGTTCCCTGAGAGAAAAAAAGAAGACTAGAGTTTTTACTATTTTAAGTAGTCTAGATGAAATCCCACATTTATCCTTAGTTTACCCAAAGACTAAAAGCAAAGATCTCCATGAAACCATAGACAATAACTCCACAAGCTGTTGTTTGAAGTAAGAATATGAAAAATGAATTAATATGTATTAGGTAAGAGTTAAGAAAGCAAATAAAAAATAATAAATTAGGAATTCATGTAAAAGTTGCAAATTGTATGAAAACCTTTCAAGAGTACAGAACATATTAAGTAGGAAGGAAAAGTGTAATACTGCTGCAGAAGAACAATGTTATAGGACTGTAGTGTTCACTCTTGTTGACAATCAAATTAGTGTAAATGAAGCGAAACATTGTTTTAGTTTCTGTTGTATACTGACTCACTTTACTGGTCTGCTCTTTATCTTACAGCATCCTTTGGGAACCTATGCTCAGAGCAGGAGATTGGGAATGTGCTGGATCTTCTAGTAGGGTGAACATTTACAGTTACTCCTGACACTTCTTAGTTTACCCAGTGGTCTTCCAAGGATGTTTTAAAGGCTAACACTACTTTGTAACAACCTTCGATCCTTTTAATATGGATCCACAAGTCAAGGCATTTCCAATTCATAAATTTAATTTTAAATATTTGTAATTATCATCTTAGACACTAATAAATGTGTATTATTCCATTCATCCATATGCACAGAACATACATAGGCCATCTCGTACTAACTGCCAAGTGGCCCTTTAGTTCCATTTTAATTTAAGGAATTTTAAAGCCAAAGAGTTAAAGGACGAGGCATAGACTCCTTGTTTAAAATAAGTCGTGACTTACAAAGATGATGTAATCAACCATACCTGTTTGGGCCTCCACTGAGAAGTAGGGTTGTCCTTCAAGGATGCTATACACTAACTTGGCACTTTTTCCATAGGTGGGATTATCTGCATCAGAGGCTGTCACTTGGATAACTGATGTTCCTGAATAAAGGGGGGTCAGGGGGAGCAATTAGCAACATCCAATAAACTTTGCAAATTTCATTGCTGTTTACAGAATTTCATTTAAAATGAAGACCTGTAAGGAAGCTCACAATGACTCTACATGATCTTATTGTCCTATAGTTCAAGTGCAGACCACTCCTCTCCCTGCCAATCTTCCCTCTCTAGTTTCCTTCTTCTATTTCTTTTTTATCAGCAAGGTCAAACTAAGGTTTAAAAGGAAACTTTCTACTTTCACAGTTCTTCCTGGTTGGTTTGCTATTTAAAATAATATGAACATTCTTGTCAAATACTCCTAGAACCATGTGAATTCACTGTTTAGTATATCACATAATCAAATAAAAATCTCTCCTGAGAGTGCAATAAATGGTAATTAATGAAGAATGGCTTTTCATGAAAGGAGAGAGGGCACTTTCCCATCTGTGACAATGAACAAATCATTTCACTGTTGCTTTGCATGCAAGAAAATTACTTCTGATACTAAATTTTAATTAATTTGTGGCTATAAATATTCTATAGAATGCTGTTCCCCAATGTCATGAAAATTACATGTTTCCCTCTCTGTAGGTAGGGTCTGTATCCACGTCACAGAAACGATCAGTGAGGGATCAATACGATCTAAGACATTCCTATGTCAGAAGACATGAAAATCAGGGGATTAAGGAATGGGAGGAACTTTTTTTCCTTTACAAGCTCTACTGTCACAATAAGCATCTGAGACATGCCATGTTGAGCTTCAACAGAGAGGGAAGGAGGGAAGAGGCAATTATCCAGGATGCCTCTGTCAGGCACTGTCTGAGGTAAATTCCAGGTAAAGTGCCTCCATTCTCTGCTGGACATTTTGGCATCTGTTTTACTTTGGGAAGATTTGGGATGAGAAATATAACATCTTAAAATCCCCTTTTCATGTTGTTTGTTGTCACAGCTGGGAATCTGTCATGCAGGGACATCTAGCAAGAATAAAGCCCAAGTTTCCCCTTTGACATTTAGGCAGAATGGTGGGAGGGAGGTCCTCCTGGCAGGGTACAGAACCTGTTTACACAACTTACAGGTAGCTATCCTTTACTTCTGAGGGTTTTCTGTGACTTCTATGAGAAACGCAAGACAATGTTCACTCTTTTTCAAAATCAATTTTCTATACCCACTGTCTTTTGTGAATGTCTTCCTACAAAGTAGGGATTATTCTAGAAAATGGGTGTTATACCAGAGAAAGACTTCATGGAATGCTAAGAAAGTTATAAATCTTTATAATTTAATGGAATTCTATTTTTTAAGAATTTTTTTAAAATTCTAAAACAAAAATTCTAATATTGAAGGAGTTATCAAATATTTCTATTTGACCTATATACCCAGAACTCATTAGTAACTATTATCTTGATTTCATAGTTGACGAAATGATAAATTAGGAAGGGATACAAAGGAGCACTGGTTCACACAGCTTTCTGATGACAAAGACAATAATTTCATATGTAGAGTAGAAAGTCTGAGAACTGCCATAGTCTCCAAAGTGTCCTGTAAGGAGCAAAAGTCCACCTGGGTTATCAGTTTGGATGACTAGCTTCCTCTGCTTCTTCCATCCTTTCTTCTCATTAGAATTCACATCTGAGGATAGTGTAGTCAAGGGACCAGACAAGAATAAGTAAAAGGAAGGAAGGAGACAATGACTCAGCCTGGCTTTTTCTCAGTAAAAGAAGATCTTATGGGATAGATCCCCAGGTGGGGCAGTCTCTGAATGGTCCTTCCTTCAGTCTCAGTTCTGAACTCTGTCTCTGTAACTCCTTCCATGGATATTTTGTTCCCCCTTCGAAGAAGGAACGAAGTATCCACACTTTGGTCTTCCTTCTTCTTGAGTTTCATGACTTCAGCAAAATTGTATATTGGGTATTCTAAACTATTGCAACAAGATTTTGCTGACAGGACCCTGATATAGCAGTCTCCTGTGAGGCTATGTCAGTGCCTGGTAAATACAGAAGTGGATGCTCACAGTCATCTATTGGATGGAACACAGGGTCCCCAATGAAGGAGCTAGAGAAAGTACCCAAGAAGCTGAAGGAGTCTGCAGCCCTATAGGAGAAACAACAATATGAACTAACCAGTACTACCCAGAGCTCGTGTCTCTAGTGGCATACGTAGCAGAGGATGGCCTAATCGGCCATCAGTAGTAGGAGAGGTCCTTGATCTTGCGAGGATTCTAGGCCCCAGTATAGGGGAATGCCAGGGCCAGGAAGTGGGAGTAGGAGAGTTGGGGAGCAGGAAGAGTTGTAGTCACATATACATATATATATATATATATGCGTGTGGGGGGTATGCATATATATATATATGCATATAGATAAATAGATAGAGATAGAGAAGGAGGAGGGTATAGAGGATTTTTGGAGAGGAAACGAGAAGAAAACATCTAATAAAAAATAAATCTAAAAAAAAAAAAAAAAAGATCATCTTAGTAGACATCTTAGGGCAATGGCAGTTGTGTCACAGGAGGCTCCACACACAGACTGGAGTCTCTCAGAGCCCTAAAGTCACAGCTGACTGTCTTGAGTAAGCTAATCTTTATAATCGGTGCTTGGTTTTTCTCTAAATGGTAAAATGAACAATCTATCCCTGATGGCTTTTAGATTCACTTGGGGCCAATGAATCAGATTTACTCAAAAGACCACATTCTAGAAATTCAAGCAGAAATGATACCAAGAGGCATGTGTTAGAGTTCCATCTTCAAGCAAAGCAGATGTCTTTAAGCATATTTGAAATCAGCTGATGGCAGCCTTATATGCATTGTGGGTGAATTTAGTAACACAAATTCGTTCATCTGTTTCTGCTTCGGTTTCTCATTTATCCAAGACCAACTGGAATGACTGCTTTGCAAAGTTTAATCATGGGGAGGTTAAACACACTGGGGTGTGTTCGCCATCAATTAATGTGAAGCCCAAAGCAGCAAACATTATCATTGCTGTTACTTATTCGACATCAATGCCCTAGTGATTGGATGAATATAATCATTACTCTTTGAAGACTGGAAATTGTTATTGCTCTTCTACAGAGGAAGAGCAAATATTAAATGGTGTCACTTCACACAGCTGAACATAAGTCAGGATTTGCTAAACTGAATCTCATTTTTCCCCCTTCCAGACTTCCTAGCTAATAGGAAGTTGATAGTCGACTTTAGAGCCTCAAGTCTAATATAAACATTTGAAAACCTGAGTCTCTATATCTGTTATGCACTTTTCCTTGGAGGCCCTTCCTTTCTGTTTGTTTCTTCTGTTCAATGTGTTAGGGTTTTCTTTTTTTAATCTTAAATATTCTTTTCTCATTATCTTTTAGGAGTCTGATTGTTTACTATGGAGACAGAAAAGAAAGGGTGCATCTGGATGGCAGGGGATGTGTGGAGTAACTGGGAGGGGTGGAAAGAGCAGAAGCCATAATCATGATATTTTGTGCGAGGAAAAGAAAACTATTTAATTTTTAAGAATCTAACAAAGCATTTTTTCCTTATTAATGTGCAATAATGATTGAACACAAGCTCTGCTTCCTGGGTTGAAGGGCAGGCACCAGCCTGTCAACCTGCAGACATACCAGATAGAAAGAGAATAGGTGACCAATACTTACCTACCCACATTGGACCTCTCAGGCACATTGGTATGATAGATTTCATGCAGAAACTCTGGAGGGTTGTCATTAATGTCCTGGTCCTTATCAATGAATTCTGAAGGTGGCCCCAGTGGTTTGTTGGTGTCCCTGTCCACCGCCTGAGCCATCAGTGTGTACTGGGCTCTCTCCTCTCTGTCCAATGTCTTGGTGGCATGAATGTTCCCTGATTTGTCATCAATCACAAAAATGGTTCCCGCTCCTTCTCCTGAGAGAATGTATTTAATGTTTCCATCACCGGCGTCAATGTCAGAATGAAGCTAGAAAACAAAAAAGAAAAGAAAGAAAGAATGTAGGATTTGTAATTTCATGAGGAACACAATAAAAACACATAGGCTGATAGTTACACTACGTACACATGTGTGCACATACATACAGTCACACACATATCATGAGACGAAGTGATTTCCATCACCATTTTCTGAATAGAGAAATGGAGTCTTAGATAACTGCTATGACCTGGGTAATGATGAAGCTGATGGATTTGCAAATGTTTAATTCTCAGGTTCATGTTCTCCCCCTCTTATTCTCTCTTTGACTGCATATATGCATACATACAAAATATATGCATGCACATATGCTTCAGTAGTTATTTGGGAAGAAATGCACATATATATTTCAAAAAGATTTAAGCATGATTTTATGCAGCATATTTCTCTCAGTGTTTATTCCCATTTCATCACTGCTTCAGCTATGAATCACCTTTTTGCCAGTTTCTTATGACTCCTTTATGAGATAATAATTCAAGCCTATACATATACAAACTTATTTCCACAGATTCTTAAAAGCTCTTTGCTAATTTTACATAATCAGGGCTATAAATTGTATATTATAAATTGTAGATTCCTGTAACTGTGACTTCTGCAGCTCCATCAACATCTAGGTACAAAGGGCTTCCTTATTCACCATGTGATATCCTCTTCAAAGGACACTTATATTTGTTACTACAAATACAAGTCCAGGCATTTGTTATTACAAATCCTTCAACTAATCAGATTTTTCTAGATCCACTGTCTAGTGTCCAGAGTGTAATGTCTGGAGCTATTATCTTCTTGGGAGAAGAATCTCCTATGACCCTATGATCATAGTGGACAGTGGGGCAAAGTGATAGACATGTTGTCCCCAGACCCTTGAAAGAACTTCCAATGTCCTTGGGATTTTCATGTTTTCCAGAAAGCCTTTAGACAAGATGATTTTTGCCTAAATCTGTATTGATGGAGTCAAGAATCTACTATGGTCTTTTAGCTGCCAATTCGACCAGCAGCTCTGCCCGAATTCTGCTGTGTGTTTCAGAGCCCACGCCCATCAAAGACTTCATTGATTTTCCTGCAGCAATAAAGCCTATGCACTCACTTATTGTCCTCATGATTTCGGAGGTCCTTAACCTCCTTTATATTAATGTTACTTTAATTGTTATATGAAATTGTTACATGGTTTGAACAAATTTACATATTTTAATATGTGAATGCTATTATATGAGTTATTTTCATTGCCTTCTAGTATTGAAAATTAGCTAGATTTAAAAACACTAATCGATTAAACCTGTTGTGTATAGAAATTCAGAAAAATAAAATAAATAAGTAAACAAAAACTTATATTCAAGCATTTACTACAATAAAGATTGTAACTAATTTTTATTTAATATTAATGACTAATAATTTATAATTTCTATCATTATTATAAAACCAAGGCCTACACAGTTTGCTCGAGGTTCACAAAGAAAAACTGAATATACTACTTTTTAAAATGGTTCCATCATTTAAATTTCCTAAATATGTTTAATTATTTGTAGAGTTTTAGTGAAACACCAAAAAGTTCAGCTCCGACATGGATACACAGGCATAATCTACAACCATTTTGGTTGTGTATCCCAGGACTTCTCGGGCAGGGACAGTAGGAAAACATTTGCTTCTGAAAGGTAAGAAAATATAATCCACCATTTTAATGCAATATGACTGATGTAATTCTTAAGAGTTTGGCCATTCGTGGAGGGAAATATGAAGTTACTTGATGGATTTCAGTGAACTAATAGAATATCCACAATGTTCACAGTTTCCTTAGTGACCTGTGTTCCCCTCTCCTATCCAGCCTAGGATTGTGGTGTTTGTTCTTTCTCTGTGCTTCATGGGTATCAAATGTTAGAGGTTAAGTCCCGGGGGCTGGCGAGATGGCTTAGCAGGTAAGAGCACTGACTGCTCTTTTGAACGTCCTGAGTTCAATTCCCAGCAACCACATGGTGGTTTACTGCTACCTCTAATGAGATCTGACGCCCTCTTCTGGTGTGTCTGTAGACAGCTACAGTGTACTTACATATAATAAATAAATATATCATTAAAAAAAAAAGAAATGTACTGGAGCACATAATCTTTGCAAGACCAAGGGCCTCTCCTCCCTCTCCTCCCATTGATGGCCTACTAGGACATCCTCTGCTACATATGCAAATAGAGACACAAGATCTGGGGGTTACTGGTTAGGTCATATTGCTGTTGCTCCTATAGGGTTGCAGACCCTTTTAGCTCCTTGGGTACTTTCTCTAGCTCCTTCATTGGGGCCCTGTGTTCCATCCAATAGATGACTGCGAGCACCCACTTCTGTATTTGCCAGGCACTGGCATAGCCTCACAAGATGCCACGGCCAGGAAGCAGGAGTGGGTGGGTTGGGGAGCAGGGCATGGGGAGGGTATAGGGGACATTCGGGATAGCATTTGAAATGTAAATGAAGAAAATATCTAATAGAAATAAATGCTAATTTTTCATAAAAAAAAGAAATGATATAAATATGAATGTCAAGGTACTGAAAGTTTCTAAGGAACTTCATGCATTACACATGAAAACATAAAGAGGCATTTCATAGAGGCAGGCAGATTTCTGAGTTCTAGGCAAGCCTGGTCTACAGAGTACTCACCCAGGACAGCCAGGGCTATACAGAGAAACCCTGTCTCGAAAAAACAAACAAACAAACAAACAAACAAACAAAAAACAAAACAAATAAAACAAAAAAGAGGCATTTCATAACTAGCCATGGAGCTGAAATTTTTACTAAGCATCCGGCTTATCCCATTTCCACTTTGTTTCTCCTCCCTCCAAGATTTAAAAGTTGGGTATGTCTTCCCTAGTTTTCCTCTGTCACAAAGATGATCTACTGTACTGACAATACTATTTATTAGGTTCTACAGGAAAGCAGTTTGGGAACACAGCAAGTGCTATCAAGGGGCCAGTTCCTGACTCCAAAGACTGATTGCTTCTCGCTTTGCACAGCACAGCATGACACAGGCTGAACTACAGGCAAACTCTAAGTCTTCTGTGCTTTGCCAAATTCTACCTTTTCAGGGAATTTTCAAGCATTCAACCTTGAACGTCACCATTCAGACTGTTAGTGAACAAGCCAACTATTCCTCCTACTTAGCTCCATTTCAAAAGGAAGATTTTGCCAGATCTGAGCAGGCACATATGGACACAGGCGCACACACGCACACACACACACACACACACACACACACCCCCCATCGAACTAAGTCCTTTCACGAACCTTACTTTTCAAGGTCATACCTGGGATGATGCCAGATTTTCCCTTCCTCTCTTTATTCCTCGTCTTCTCCCGAGTGCATCATATGACATTTGTTATATCCAGAGACACAAAGTCATCTGACTCACTAAGCCCTCTACCCCTGCCACCACCAAGCCTAAACACTCTGTCCCCCACTGAGACAGTGACAAAGCAGAGGGTCATTTTCTCAGAGCAATTTGATACCCAGCTCTACACATTGCTTGAGCTAAGTTGCCACGCTTTACTGTGGCTGTCTTTTTCCTCTTCCTTTCTGTGGACACAGCACAGCTCTTTGGTTACAGGATTCTGCTGGTCAATTATTTTCCCCTACTTCCATGTTATCAAGACTACGTCTACATCTTTTTCACATGAATGAAATTATTTAGAACATTATTTCTAAAAACACTTATTTCCAATTCTAAGTTATGTTGAGATTATCATGAACATTTTTGAGCATAAAAAATAAACGATATAAAAAATGGACTGTTGTTTCATATAAAAACAACGACAAAGATAACTTGTTGGCATCCTTGGGGTTCAAAACTAGGAATCTCAGTCATCTGTCCTTGCATTTCTCTATATTGAATCAGTTCTGTTTAACTTCAATGTCAGGGGTTATTAGATACTTGCCTCTATTTTTCATAAGGGTTAAGGACATAAACTAAATTTCATTACCCTCCTCATTATATTATATCTTCTTCCTTAAATGAATAAGTGGCTGCCTCTTTTTCTTGCTTGTTTGGAGTCAGGTATTGCTTCAACCTGATTTACTGTCTGTCTACCACTTCCACATAATAGAGCTTCAATTTGTACATATTAAAATAACTATCTCCTGTGAACTAGTGTCAATATTACCTAAAAGACTGTCTCTTGTTTTATCATAATAAGTAGTAAGAAGTCAGTTTGCCAAATGTGTTTTGCCCTCTCTACATTTATATTTCCAATGGAGTTGAATAAGCAGTGCATAACCTTAGAAGAGGAAATATAGCAAAAACATACCTAAAGACAAAATGGATAATATCATTCCTATCCTAAAGACACATATTCACTCATTTCATTGGAGTTGGTATTAGTGCCAAGACCTGAGGATTCAAGGCTAATCTAATTCCTCATACAAAGTAAAACGAAATGAAGTGACAGAGGCAGACATGTAAAACAGCAAAGTAGGATGAAAGGGATTGGTGAGACATGGGAATATAAAAGTGGGAACAGGCAAGTTGGGGTTAGAATATAGTCTGAGAAATTCCTCCAGTTGAAGAATGGTTCAATAAATTAAGGCAGTATTTCTTTTAGTAGACTCTAAAGCAATCCAAAGTCAAAATGGAGTCCTTATCCTATAATAAGTGAACATTAGAAGCATTCTCAGTGTGGTTTGGTCTATGAATGAGGAGGAGAAGACTGGATGCGTATACACATAATATGATTCTCTTTTTAATGACAGTAGATCATTCTTGTTCTCTTTTTCTGTTTCATTGTTTTAGTTTTACTTATCTTGCTTTCGCCTATTCATTAGTTTGCCTACTGTTGTTCTGTCTTGTTTTTTTGTTTGTTTGTTCATTTGTTTGTTTGTTTTGTTTTGACCTGGTCATGTCCTTCTGCACTGATAATGAGCACATATAGACACATCAACATCAAATATAAGCAGCCTTACCCTGCCCACCAGCACAGGGTTGGGCCCAGTGTACTCGTCTATCACAAAGAACTGATTCCAGACCCAACCTCTCTTGGAGCGTTGCAGCATCTGCCCCTCCTTGCCCTTCTCATGGTGTCCATGGAAAGAGGGATGCAGGTGGCTTCATTGCTCCAGGGCAAACATACCAGGCATACCAGGGCAGCTTGTAAACAGTAGTTCTCCTTCATTTTTGGTTATGCAGTAGGCACAGGAGAATGTAGCTGTCACTTCCTACACCAACAGAGTGGCTTTCTTTTGGATGGCGGCCTCCCAGATGTGACCTCCTCTGGAATGGAGTATCTTCACTCACTGAGGACATCACACCAGGGTTGTTCACCTCTGCAGTCAGCTTCTGCAAGCAGAGAAAGAGATGAGATTAGCTGCAGCCTCCATCCACCTATTGTTTCGTTTTCATTTAGCAAACATGTGGTTTGAGTATCAGTTTACCACTTGTCAGCTTTGGGAAAGCTGACAGCTTTCTCTGAACCCAGCTTGCTCATTTCAGAAATGTAGATAAGAATAATATTCGTTGAAAGGTTGCTGCAATGATCAAGAGAAATGGGAATATAAAGCCACTAATACAATGTCTAGAACCCAGAAACTCTATTATTCATTGATCATATGTGTGCATCCACAGCAAGGATGCCAGAGGCCAGCACAGCAAAGAGAGGATGCTTAAAGGATATGGTGACTGAATTGAATACTAAAGCAAAAGCTTCTATTTTAAGAATGGAGAAGATAGGATACCATGGAAAAAAAAAACACCAGAATTCCATAACCATTACAGTTGGCCAACCACAGCATAAACCAAGACTTAAGCACAAATGGAAAATAAGAGGAATCTTATGTCATAGTCTGTGAGATGGAAGGAAAGACAAGGCAGACCTCAGGAAATGATGATGGTAATGAAAATAATCAATGAAGAAATGAATGACTAAGGTATGTGTGTGGGAGGGGTACAGGTATGGAATCCAGAGCTCTGTAGACAGGCACAGAAGGATCACAGAAATTTTAAGAAGTCAGAGGCTAGTTTGATCTAATCTGACTTTCATAGTGAATTCCAGCACAGCCCAACCTAGCAAGGTACTGTATTTATAGAGAAAAAGTTTAAAAAGGCAAGTCTTCATTGAGCTTTGTGAATCAATTAATTAAATTATGCTGATCAATTAACACTACAGTGTCAACTAATAGGTCAAATTCCCATTGACTCACTGGAGGATCTATTAATGCTACTGAAATCAATTACAGCTACCGCATCAATTTGTTCTTTTATGGTCTGACATCTCCCTCACCAGCTCAGCATCCTATCTTGCTGGACAGCTTTTCATAGGATGCTATCCAGTCTCACCCCAATCACAAGAAGAAAAATTGAACAGTTAACCTGTTGCAGGCAGCATATTATTGCTTCTTCAAACCCAACCAGCACACTCCTACTCATTAGCAGTAAGATGGAGCCATTGGCATAGTTTACCTTCCCAGATTCCTTGTATTTCTCTGACCTAGAGTCCCTCTAGCTCCCAGACTTCTTGAATTTCCCCCTATATAACATTCTTTGATTACTCCTCCCACTTAAAATTCATCTTTCCTTGTTTAGAAATATCTGCTTCTTCTTGGTGGTATCCAGAGTCCAGGTGTTCTCAAAAACACATGCATTCTCTATTAACCCATTACCCATGGATAAACACAGAGTGAGAACCTAGATTCCTCTCATTTTTCCAGGGAGGCAAAATGCAAGCCTGTCACTGTTGCTAACCACATTGTGCACATGTGCCTTGAAACTGGAGATGACAAAAACCAAACCAAACCAACCAAAACAAAACAAAAAACGGGCAGGGAAGCACTCAGAGAAAAAGGAAGTAGAGTTACTTAGCCATTTGGCTTTAGTAGTCTTGGGCACAAGAGGGCTGGTAGACTTTTTTTTTTTTTCGAGACAGGGTTTCTCTGTGTAACCCTGGCTGTCCTCAAACTCAGAAATCCGCCTGCCTCTGCCTCCCGAGTGCTAGGATTAAAGGTGTGCAACACCACCGCCCGGCTCTGGTAGACTTCTTATTCACATAGCAAATCCCTTTTCTCTTGGTAGTCTGACTTAGCTTTTTCAAGTCTTTGGTCTTACACCAAGATAATATTTGGACATGCTGCAGATACAAAGGTGTCTGCTATCATCCAAATACAACTTCTCCATAGGATTACTCCTGTCTCTTCTCAAGAAATAGGGAGTTGAAGACCTTACTTAGTATTTGTTGTTTACAGATGCATTGGAATGTGTAAAATGCAGTATGAAGGAATAAAGGCAAAAGATGCCTTGCTGTCACACACCAACCTCATTCCTCACATGAAATATATTTATAGATTCACACTGACATCTCTCTCTGTCTCTCTCTCTCTGTAAGTGTATAATGGTGTATGCGTGTGTCTGTGTATGTAAGGGTGTGTGTGTGTCTGTGTGTGACTCATGAGGGGAGGTTGTTGTTCTTATCATTGTTGCTGTTGTTGTGTACATGAGTTCAGATGTTCACAAGGCCAGAAGCCATCAGATCCACTGAAGATGGAGCTCTAGATGGTTATGACAGGCTGGACATGAGTGAAGGGAACCCAGCTCAGGTCCTCTGTAAGATCAGCAAATGTTCTTGACCACCGAGTAATCTCTACTGCCCAGAAAAGCATCAGTATAATGATGCACAAAGTGCTGCTTGCGGCAAGTCCAGAGCACTATGTGGAAAAAGCACAGAGAAGTCTGCAGCAGGAAAAGATCTTAAAGTGAGGCCACAGGAAACAACAGAGAGAAGTCTGGCTTAACTGAGGACACCAGGCCCCAATGCTGATTTGTACCTGAAGCTCTGAAGTTCCCCTCTGCCTCCTAATTGGGGAAAGTCCTGAATAAAATTTTCTACCAGTGGCTTCCATCTTCTTATATGTGATTGGGGTTTTGATGAATGATTGTGGGGAGTGTCTTTTCTGTTTCAGATGCTAGGGCTGTGACTGGTAGCTTCTTAATTAGTTGTATTTACTACACATGGATTAGGACCTGAGTTCAAAGGGGCCATCCATAACAACTCAGTGTATGAGATCAAGCACACCCTTGAACTTCAAACTTAATTCTGTCTCTTTGGAAATTCTAGAAGAGAAAGGAGAGAACATATGGTGTAGGGTTCCTGCCCATTTTATATCATGCCAAGTATTAAGTGTTCATTCACAAGGTGATAAATTATTCCTGCATATAAACTGTGAAGTGTAATTGAAAGAAAGGGTTTAATTAAAGTTGATATTTCTACCCTCTTTTTTTTGTTGCCATGTTGCTGTAAAGCACAATTATTTCTGACACTAAAGTGCTGAAATTACATGACAACTTTTCTACTTTATATAAACATATTAAAAAAACCTTCTAGTTTCATACTAATTAGTAAGAGTTCCAATGTGACCAATAAACAATGAACTTTACTCTTTTTATAAAAAAGATAACATTATAAAATTTCTGTTGAAAACAATAGCAAAACTAAATGCATAAAATTAACTAATTGGTCTTGTGATTTTTAAATGCTTATATGACTGAATATAATTCAATATATTAGCTACCTTGATAATTAACCCTTGTTTTATAGAATTTGAATTTTAAGTCAATTATTCTCTTTAGAGTAAAATAAACGTGATAAAATTAGGGTTTATTAGCCATCATTCTAAAAGCTTCATAATTATTAAGTAATTTATTGATTAATATGCCAACCCTATTAATGGGTACAGTGAATATTCTGTTAAAAGGATATTAATATTGAGATCTAGACAAATTAAATACAATTTGTGCCACTATAAAGTTCTGTTGATAGCCAAATTGATTTGAGCCTAGACTATCTAACTCTGCTGTCTATTTTGAAAAACACAAAACAAAACTAAAAACCTTCTTTTCCCTTTTCTCTTTTTTTAATGTTTAATTTTTAAAATATTTACTTATTTATCTATTCTACATGAGTGTTCTGTCTTCACACATACCCAAAGAAGGAATCAGATCCTATTTATTACAGATGGTCAAAAGCCACCATGTGGATACTGGGAATTGAACTTGGGACCTCTGGAAGAACAGTTAGTGCCCTTAACTGCTGAGCCATCTCTTCAGCCCCCCTTTGTCTGTTTTTAAAGTGCATAAAGAAATGAAAAATATTACCTAAGACCTATCAAACTGAAGAATGTTAGTTCATTGTCTGGAGTTGGCTAGATAGCAATAACAGACCTGTGATTAAAAAAAAAAAGAATAGCTAGTATTTTTAGTATTATCCTCCAAACCTCCTCAAGTGGACTTTCCATGACTTAAGTTACAAAAACCACACAAACATAAATGGTATTGTCATGTCCATTACATATGCAAGTGGAATAAAGCACACAGAGGTAAGTAACTTTTCCAAAGTTTTTGAGAATGCCAGGGAAAAAGATGGGATTGAATCCTGTGGGATAACAGATCCCAGACCTGGATTCTACCCTCTCCAGTTCTAGCTAATTCTGCATCTCTAAGAGAAGGTGAAAGACCAAACACAGAGAGATGCCTCTGCCTCAGTATCTACATAATTGCCTTTTCTCTCTCTCTCTTTCCTTGTCTTTCTTTCTTTCTTTCTTTTTCTTTCTTTCTTTCCTTTCTTTCTTTCTTTCTTTCTTTCTTTCTTTCTTTCCTTTCTCTCTCTCTCTCTCTCTCTCTCTCTCTCTCTCTCTCTCTCTCTTTTTCTTTCTTTCTTTCTTTCTTTCTTTCTTTCTTTCTTTCTTTCTTTCTTTCTTGTTTTTTTCCAGACAGGGTTTCTCTGTGTAGCCCTGGCTGTCCTGGAACTCACTCTGTAGAACAGGCTGGCCTCGAACTTAGAAATCCACGTGCCTCTGACTCCCAAGTGCTGGGATTAAAGGCATGTGCCACCACCACTGCCCAGCTTATAATTGCCTTTTCTTGATACTAACTCAAGACTGAGGAACCTGAAGTGAGTACATACATGATCATATTTAAAAAAAAAAAAATGTCATCGCTTCTCTGCCTTTTGGCTACGATCAAGTGTTAAAAAAAAAATCAGAACAGAAAGTAAAGGAGAAAATATTCCATAGAAGATATTGAAATGAAGATGGACACAAGAGTATAAATTATCAATATTAAGTGTAATAATGTAGTATAACTAATCTTTATTTTCTTATCCTTAAATCTCTATCTTAAAATTTCTAAAGGTAGCCTTTAAAGGATGGATTCAGGGAGTTTTGTTTATTTAATTCTGTGATTTTTTTTTTTTTTTTTAAGAAAGACCTGGAACTTCTCAAGACTGGACTGTTGAATACTGTAGAAATTTAGCACAGATCTCACAAAGAAATTAATAAAAGGCTGCCCTCCTAAGGAGACCTTGATGTGGGTAATAATTAGAGAAATCTATCAATGTTCTAATTAATATTAATAAAAAACCCCAAAGGACTTGCCACCCCAATGGCAATCTTCCCATTAAAGCTCCTCCTAGCAGCTGGCCAGGATGCCTAAGCATCAGGGTTCCACTAACACATGTAAGAAGACTTCACTTTACGAAGGGAGCACAGTGCTTGGAGGGAAAAAATAAATGTTGTTGAAAGTCACAAGAGTAATAGTGTGACAGGAAAATGGATTTGCAAAATCACCAGTTCTAAGTGGAAGGCTCACCCCTCTATCTAGAGAGCAGAGAGTCCTTCTTAAGCAGGCTGCTGAGCCTGCTTGTCTCCTTAAAAGAAAATGACATATATGGGTGTTTAAGTATATTTGGACTCCTGCTGGAAATTGTTATCGGGTAGGAAATGAAAGACAAAAACAGTTAGCAAAAAGCAAGCAGATTTGGTTTTCAGTTTTCTCCTCCCCACAGAGCTGGAAGAATCAGACACACTGACCCAATCTTTTTATATCTAGCGAGCTAATTGACAGCTAAAGACAGGTTATTATTATGCAAAGTATATTATCAAGGTTCTCACCAGAGCTCAAAATCCTATTTTTGTATCTGCAAGGTTTCCATGTGGGTGAGCAAAGGGACTCTGGTCTCTCCTTCAACAAACACAGCTTTGTAACTAATCGGATTCTATTATGCAAATTAACTCAAGAATATTTTATTCTGCGCTCAGATCTCATCACTCAGCGCAGAGCTGGTCCCTCTTTCAATTCAAATCACAGGAATTATGCCTTCTCTGTGAAAATCATAGAGGAGGGAGAGAGGAAGTGTCAGGGCACTCTGGTGGAGTCAGCTTGTGAGGCAGAAATGCCAAAAAGCTGCTCATGAGAAATGAATTTCTAGGACTTTCCTCCTGGATGTCTGGCGAAAGTCAACTCTCCAGTTTGGATTGGTTTGTCAGGCGAAAAGCCTGGAAGCTGTTTTATGAGAATAAGAGTTCCATGGAAATTTTCCTCCCAGAGTTATGGCATTTCTTTCCCTAACCCATAATATTCAAATTTCTACCACATTAGTCTAGTGTATAGATTCACGTGCACTCTATTAAGCATTACCTTATAGTAAATGCCTTTTAAGATTGAATTCTAACATAGCTAAAGCCTTTTCCCAGTGTTCTTAGATTCCTGATAGCAGCAAGGAGTTTAACCTATTCAGTAACTAATTAAGCTCTACCATAAAACAATAAAGCACTTGCCATTAACTCAGCTGTCTGCAGAAAGAGACTAAAAGTCTCACTGAGATAGAAATCTTTTACTACAGGCTATATTCCATGTCAAGTACAAGTTGATATACTACCCTGATAAGGGGGAACTCTGCAGACAGGATAAGTTTTACTAGACCTAAGAATTTAGAGCTCTGTGATAACACATTACTCTTAAGGCCTGTCAAGAGTTAACAACCCCCTGATGCTTTTAACCTTAAAGTGTGAAATTCTTGCCTGGCATTAGGCTGATCCTAGGCAGGGCTTGTTATCCCTAATGTAAACATTTAATTAGTCCCTGCAAATTCCTTTCTGCTGTAACTGGTGAATTTCAGTGTATCTTGTCTTTTGTGATTTGTATCCTCTGATAATTCGTTGTAATATAAGTCTGAAGCTCAACCACAACATTACATTCAGATTCAACACCTCTCTTGCGTGTGTCTGATTGTCATTTCATCCGACTCTTTTGCCCATCTGCTTAAGTAATCGCGTTCCTCGCAGACCAGGGACCCAGAGGGTCTGCGACAAGGAAGTATTACAAGAATGGTTGAAACGTAATTCTCTATCTCAGATTTCTGCATTTGGTGCAAGACTTAAGTTTGGATTCACTTTTTCTTGGGTACAGAATATACAGTGGGCAGTACACAAAATATCATAATGTATATCGTTCCATTCTCAAATGCCAGACACAAATACTATAGTGAGTCATAGCAAAGAAACAAAAATGAAGATAATTTTAAACTTCAATAGAATTTTACAGGAGCTCAAAGATAAGTGTCACTTTTTGCCTCCACACACAGTTTTGGAAATAGGAATGACATTTAATAACCAGAGAGTTATGCAAAGCTTAGTCAACCATCTGATTAAATCCTTTATAGATTTCATTAACTTAAGTAGTAGTAGTAGTAATAGTAGTAGTAGTAGTAGTAGTAGTAGTAGCCATAGTAGCAGTAGTAGCAGCTATGGTAATAGTAGTTTCATCTCTTCTTAGTCATCTGGTTTTTATAATACTGGCCAGCAGTATAAAGCATGCTATGCAGCATTTCATAGCATTTTCAACATAACTTAATATAAATGATACTCGTGGGTCCCATGGTCATAGGACTCCAAAGACCTCCTGTCTCACAATAATTCAATCATATTTGAGCAATAAGGTAGTTATATCCAATGAGTACAAAGAATATCTTCTATTATTCATGCTCCACTCAATTCTTGAGACAGCTTTTCTAACTCTTAATATTTCTAAATTTTACTCATTGATATGAATAAAATACATCAACACATATCCGAAACAACATTGTGAGCAATGTCAGCTCCAACTGTGAATAAATGTTCCATATGAATATGTGGAAAAAATTAGATTCCACTTCTGACTTTTCTTGTTCCTGAACAAAACTACCTGAGGGAAGACATGCACGAAGTGGCAATGACAAGATGCTTAGCTTACTGTGACATCATTTATAATTTGAAAAGCATACAGTCAAACCTCCCTCTGGGCCCAAACAGTAAATATATAAAAAGTGTTCTTTATGCTTATTTTCTCCTTCATTCATTCAGGGTCAAGTCTGGATGGGTCTCGGTGATACATAGGAATCAGTGTGTTTTTGATGCTTAGACAATTATAGAACTTGGTAAAAGTCTTCGAGGAATGAGTGGATCTAACAACACTACAAACAAAGCATCCAACAACCAGAATCAGTTTGGCAGATGAACTTGTAACACCGTGGTTATTCTTGTGGCCTCTTCCAAGCAAACAAGCTTGTCCATAGTCTCCAATGCCTTACCTACTCCTTCTCTGAGGTATGGCTGATGAAACCTTTCCTGCTGTTCTGACAAGTAAACCATAAACTAACCATTGATCATTGCGGCCAGGGCGACCTGTATTCAAATGATTGGCTATGGGAACCAGATTTTCCAAGAACTTCAATGAAAAACGACAGAAAATATTTGTAACTAGTGAAAGGCCTTGCAAAGTCAGGTTAGGAGGCACCTAAAGCATAGAGTAGCTACAAAGTAATATCCAATTGTTCAGATTTCAATAAGATCAAGGCAACAACCAAACTAGTTAGAAGCAAAAGTCAAACTATAGCATCTCTCTCTCCCCAAACCATGCAAATGGCAGAACACGTGATCTCATTTCTCTGAAGACCTAGGTGACTATGCTTCTTTGCTGCCACCATGGGCCCTAAGCTGTTTGTCAGCACCCTACCTATAAGATGACAGTGTACCTCCTGTGCATGAGCTAGCCTGGGAACTTTCTTTCATCACCCAAACAGCAAATATAGAAATTTATGGTAATCTTAAAGAAATAAATTGGCAGTTCTTTTTTTGGCCAACTGTGAAATATTGCCACTGTGAAGATCGTTAGTGCAATTGTATAAAATGCCATTTTTTTTTAATCTCTGAATTTCCAAAGGCCATTGGGCCAAAGATCTCTAGACCATAAGGGAAGATGTGTATGCTATAATATAAGTTCTGTTAGTACATAACGGTGCAACTTAGACAAAGTATTCTTCCTTAGGATCAAAATTCTCCTCTAAAATAAAAGGACAGGAATATATCATTAAATGCCTCTCTGTATACAAGCGTCTGTCTGTGGGTCAGTGCTGAGGCAGCCATTCCTGGATTGTAGTTTTCAACCCTTGGTAATGGTCTAAGGTCAGCTAGTAGGCCTGCTCATATAGAACTTCATTAGGACGCACTAACATAGAATTCATTGAAATCTGGAGAATGGTAAATATTCAGAAAGACACATTTTTTAAAGTTATAAAAAGTCCATTAATTTTAACCACATATTTTATCACATAGTCATATCCCCATCAGATAATTACAGCATTTACCCAGTGTATAAACTATCTTATTTTACCTCTACTTTGTTTTAATGTTCTGTTTTAGGCTCAGTGTATATTTCATACTTAAGTCACAGTTGAGAGCAGCCATACTTTTACTAGCTAAGTAGCCACGAGTAGACAAGGAAGAATAATCAGAAGACCATAAACCTTTTCATAGAGGAGGGTGATCAAAGACTTTCTGGTGATAACAATCCTCTGAGTGAAGAACTAGTGAATTAAGACTGCTGTCGTTAGTTAGTTAGTTAGTTAGTTAGTTAGACAACTATTTATTTGGGAAAACATTCAGATGGCCTTTGAAATCAGCAGATCCTAAAGGAGACACTGGGAAGGTAGATGGAGGGAAAGATGCTCATGTTCTTAGCCTCAGTAGAAGGGCTGGATTGGGAACAAGATCTATGTTTTAAAAACTTTGAATGTGTGAAATCACTGAAAGTCCCAAAATTCTTCCACTAGTAGAATGAATAAATGAAACCATGATGAAATAAACCATGTCTGCTTCAGGTTGGGAGATTATGCTACACTGTAAATTTTCAGAAATCCAGAATTAGATGACAAGGTAAAGATGCTCAACTATTAAGGGTTTTTTTTTTTTTTTTTTTTTTTGGTCTTGTTTTGTTTCGGTTTTTTTGTTTGTTTTCATTTCATTAGAAAAGGGGAAACAAATATAGGAGCTGATGGCTAACATTTAAAACTAGATCAAGTGAGCCTCAAACCCCCCTACTCTCTGGAGAGAGAAAGAAAATATCAGGAAGTGAAAATTAATTTTCATAGGATTGTTGTCTCCTGCATTAAATATAGTTTTCCATTCACGTCATATCTATGGAAACAAAATCCTCAGATTCATGAAGGGAAATATATCTTAAGCAATCTAAGAGTGCTCTTTAAAGAGTCAGAGGTGGAAGAAATAAAAGATACTGCTCTGTATATTCTCCCTAGTACCTGAGGTTTCTCACAGAGCTACTGTCAGTCTGTTTTCTGATAGATAGTGAGAGAAAGTCTTGTCTGAAGTTGGGCTTCATCCCTAAAAAAAGGCTTGATGAAGTCTTGCAAACTGATCACTACAACCAGGAAAGGGAGTGCCTGAAGTCACCAGAACCCAGTACCAGATCTTCTGTCAGAGAATTATAATCCATGGTGTTAGCCACCCAGATCCACAAGCATCACTTTAGCTCAACCAGAGGAATGGGGAATGCAGAGTCAAGCTGCTTCCAATTACCAGAAGCCTGGTTTTCTCCAGAGTGTGGGTGGGCTATTTCAGAGGTCTTTTTCTTAATGTTCTGTCTGGACCACCCCATATGGCTCAGGGCAGTCTAAATAAACCATGGGACATATTTAAATGCCTCTTTTATATGCCTGTGTATATTACAAAGGATGTCTTACCCATTTACTTTTAGAAAGCTTCATAATTATCTCACTGTTGTTTCAATAAATCCATCCATTAAAACACTCTTTTTTTTTTCCTTCAGTAAATTAATGCCATTTATCAGAAAGAATGGGATATTTTTGAAGTCATGATGAAAGAAAAGCAATTGGATACAGCAAACTCACCCATGCCTCCTAGTACTTACTAAGCATGAGCCTACCACCCTAGACAGATGGAACTTTGCAAGGTAATGTCAAGTGTCCTTTTTAGGTCACAGAGAGAGGACTCATTTAATTAGTTTCTATAATCCTAGGTTAATCCTGCTGAGAATTACTGATGTGATTTTTACTTATGTAGAAGAATAATCTATTGTTCCACACACATTTCTGGCAAAACAAATTAAAAATCATGTACCTTGTTTTTAATTTATTAGTGCCATAATAAAGAAAGGTTTCCCCTTTCATTTTCCTCAGTTAGAAATGCCAATTTCCTTTCCTTTGGATCACATTGTTGATTAACAAATTCAAATAGGATGTTTCAACAGAAGATAATGTAGGATACATTTAATTCTCCAAAATTTTAGATGGTAACTCTTCATTACTCCTTGCTATTGTGTACAAAGGATCATGAGAACAAGTTGATTTTACCTTCATGAAATTGAATACCTAGACTATCCACTCTTACCCTGGCTGAACACCTGAATCACCTGGGAAACTTACAAAATTCCTTACCACACCCTAAATCAAACAGAGATGAAGTAATCCCAGAATATAGTATTTTTAAGGTTCTAAGGGGACCCCATTGTCCATAGCTCTTAAAATTATTTCAAGATACGCTTTAGTCCCAAGTGTCTTAATGCACTAGTTCCATTTAAGTCACTTTGATCAGCTATTCTGAGAGGTTATTAAAGTCCCTGTAAAACGCTTTAGTAGTCACTTACTGTCTTAGATGTGAAAACTAACCTCTGAAGAAGGTAATGTTTGTTGATGAATGAAGTTATACAAATGATGCTGTATGGGGCACCTGATATCTACGACTACCTTGCTGCTTCATGTCCTCAACCCCATCTTCATGCCTGTGAAATGAAGGGCTTTGTATCTCGGGTGCCCACTAAAGGAAATCATCAGAAAAACATGACAAAACCAAATTCACACATTATTTTTCCACAAAAACCAGCCCTTCAAAGGATGATAAAGTGAGAACTCCAACACAAGGAGGGAAATTACACCCTAGAAAAAGCAAGAAAGAAATCTTTCAAAACACCTAAAAGAAGAGAGTCACATGAACAGAATCTTAACTCTCACAACAAAAATAACAGGAAACCACAATTAAAGAAGATGAGATGGAAAGGCAATAGACATGTTAGCCTGGAAGTGGAGATGGGGATATATTACTTCAGGGGGAAATCCACCCACCAAGGGGAACAAAGATACTAAATAAAATTAATATGAAAAACATAAAGGAAGACCACCAACTATTATTTGTCTGTACACTATATGTTAATTCCTTTCATCTACTCAGAATTTCATAATTAGTATTATTATTGTCTCATTTTATAGCAGGCACAAACGGACTGCAAAATGAAGACAGCTTCTGGAGGTAAGAAATGGGGTCAGGTTCAACCCCAGGCAGCATGCTCAGGCCCTCACGCTTATGTTCTAAGAGGAAGAAGAGCATAGGGACAGATGCTACATTTCCTTTCTTTGTGAAGCCCGGTTCCTGTTTGAAATGGGGATGCTGTTCCAACAAACCTATAAAACTGAAGGAGATAAGCACTAAAGTTAACGCAGTCACCTTAGCTTTACACATGTGGAAGCCCTTCATATGAGTCCTTTGGTCATTTGTGACTGTCGCCAACTCAACGAGAAGGCATTGATTTATCACACATTCTCCACACAAAGAGAGAAGACAGAACAATGAAGTTCCACAGAGATGGAGGAGGCACCTCCTGTCTAAAAGGTAACCAACTGTATAGGAGGAAATGAGCTGTCATGGGACAATCAGTCTGAAGGTATTCTTCATGTAGTATAACCAGCTTCTGGGAAGTCATGTGCCATCGTAGGAGGTGTACTAAACTGACATTTAGAGAACCTGCATTCAAGTCCTGGCGCTGTTAGTCAAGTTACCACACAGGTAAGAGCCTCAGTTTGGATGATCTGCTGGGATAGAAGCTTTTCTCTCATGTATGTCCACTCAGCACAGAGGCTTCACAGCGCCTTTAAGAGCATCTGACCTCTTTTTGTTTGTTATGATTTTGAAAGAGGGACTATTTACTCCTGGAACTATGTAGATCAGGCTGGTCTCGAACTCAGAGATCTTCTGCCTCCAGAGTGCTGAAAGAGTTACAGGAATAAAGATCCCTAATGTTTGGGAAGCTATTTATATATTACAGTCAGTAGACATGGTTACATCAGAAAGCTCACACAGTGAGCACATTCGGTGTCCCTTTGAGGGTCCAATTCCTCATCCATAAGATAGGATTAGTCTTTACCTGTTTAATTAGTAGTTAGTAAGTTCTTCAGCAAGTTATTTATCCTCCAAAGTCTCAGCTGCAATGTGAGACATGTAAATGAGACATTTTGTAATGCTGAACAGTGCCTGGCTTGTTGTAGGTACTCTAGAAATATTAGTCATCATCATCTACCTAAGATGTAGGCTGGCCAAGGACATTCATGCAATCAGTTCTTTCTAACATTAATTACTGTGCTTCTGAGCACTAAGAGATGGGCGTTGCTCTAGGAATCAGAAGTGTGCAATATTTCATGCCTGGTGGAGCTTTGTCTTTTAAATTAATTCCTTAAGGAATATTTACTACATGCCAGCGAACAAGACAGTAAGTCCTAAGAAATTCTCATTTTACAGTTAACTACGAAATGTGCAGAGATCCCAAACGTGCGCCACAGTCCCACAGGTAGTTTCTCCCTGCAATTAGGCAAGAGTGGGGCGTGGGCTAATGCCCTGCAGGGTTTCCCCCACCAGCACAGCATCCTTGCAGAAGCGGAATCGGAAGGCCACCGCGACCTCGGTGGGGCTCCATCTGGAAGCCGGGCACTCGATTCCACCCGGCCACCCGCAAGCACTCGCCGCGGCAGCCACGTCCCCAGGCGACGACTCCACGCAGACTGCGGCAGCGCCCAAAGTCTCGCTAACACTGCGAACCCGCCTGAAAACGGAGGCCCTGAAAAGCAGGCCGGGCCCGCCCGCGTCCATGAACTTCCAAGCCAGGCCGGAGACGCGTGGCAAGCGACCCCAGACACCATGAGGCCTGGGCCAGGCAGGGCCCAGCCCCGCACGGATAACTGTGCGCTTCGGCCGCAGAGCGGACGCCGCACTCCGCATTCCCCAGCCCGCCCGAAGCTGCCCGCCTCGCGGCGCTACCTGCAGGTCCCAGCCAGCCGTCTCCAGGACGAAACGAGCCCTTTCCTCCTCAGTGCCCATCACCGCCATGAACTCCCTCAACGCCTCCTGCTCCTCCGCCGCCATCTTTGCCCTGTGCACTTCCCAAACCGCTCGGGCGGACACTGCAACAGACCCAACCCCAGGTCTGCGTTCCGTCCGCCATTCTACCGCGTCCCGGGCTGGGCGCCTGGCCATAGGCCCCGCCCAATGCGGTGCCACAGGAAAAGTCCTCCGTGCGGGAAACCCATCCGCCTCGCGCCCTCTGGTGGCCCCTATATGAACCTCACCTTAATGGCTGAAGTAAAAGGTTGATGGAAGTGAGTAGGGAGGGGCTCGTTTTCCCACAGGATGAAGGAGTCCCAAAATCAGATCCTGCAAATTACTCATGGTCTCATCCCTTTATTTCGTTAAGTATTTATTTGCACATTAATTTCCTTTTTGAAGCATTACACTCTCTATGGCTTGATGCTCTTCCAAGTGCTGTGGAAATAACAGAGATAAAACAAATGAAGGAAGATGAAATATTGTAACTTGTTTAGGAGCCCACAGCCCGGATCTGGGACTGAGAACAAAGCAGAACAGCCCCCAGGCAGGCCAAGGCAGGGCTGTTGTTAAGGCATTCCTAAGAACATCTTGGCCGTAAAGATGAAAAGGTATTCAAGGACAAATGGGGCTACATTATCTAAGCTAACACCATCTGGCCAGAATCACCCCTCAATCAGGGGACAGGCAGGGCCATCTTATCTAAAGTCCACACCATCTGGCCGGAATCTTCTTTCTGTCTATTACCCCTTAGCACCGAGTAAAGTCATATACATCAACTGGTTGTTAGATAAGTCCCAAGCCCACCGGAACAAAGCTCTGATGTCCCTTTTTGCTGACATGTAATCTTTCTGTTAATGAATCAACCCCGTGCCTTTTGTCAAAATTCCTTGTACTCCCAACCTTTTGCTTCTTTAAAAATCCCTAGCTTCCGAGCCTCACCATCGACTCCCCTGCCTCCGGTGTGAGGTACTTGTCGACCCAGAGCTCTGCCAATAAAGCCTCGTGTGTCTTGCAACAAGAGAGGATTCTTGTGTTCGTGGGTGCTTCCTGTCCTTGGACTAGAGTGGGGGTCCCTAAATTTGGGGTCCTACACAAAGTATCCTATCTTCTTGTTGCTTATGTCCTTTGACCCTAACAGTTCTATCCGATGCTCACATCCCCATGGTTTCCTATCTTATACTAGTACAAGTCTCAGCCTTTCACTTTCCACTGCATCTAGCAAATCACCATTGCATTGCCACTGGCAGGCTGGCCCAGGACAAGGAGACTCAGAGCAGAGGTAAGGTGGACATGTGTCACCTACAGAGAAAGTTTAGAGCTCTGTCTCTCCAACAATGCTACCCCAACAAGTGAAGTCCCCACATGTAAAGCTGGGAGCCTCCTAAGTCCATCTATTTATCCCTCATTTTCAAGGTTAAACTGTTACCATCCTACAATCTGCTAAGTTGGTGACCAGCAATTATTCTACCAGAACTTATTGAGTGTTCAGAGAGGTTCCCGTCAGCTGATTACATGCTTTGTTTTTCTCCTCTTCTTCCTATACCTGACTCAGAGCCACATTCACTGGGCATGAAACCACTACTAATGAATGAGTGAATGAATGAATGAATGAGTGAATGGATGAAATAACACATGGATCAGACAATGAGGATCTCACAGGGAATGGTCTATGGAAGAGCCCCTTTCAGTCTTTTTGTTTCACAGAGTCATTCTATGAGAATAGAAAGCAGGAAGTAGCTCTGCCAGGGGCATCCCCAACTTCTGAGCCAGCCTCAGGCATGGCTGTAAACAGGACAGCTCTGGGTTGGTGTGGTATAGCTGCAGATCAGTCCCACTGTAATCAACTGAAAAGGCCCACAGAGGCCATTTGGAACCTAACACATTGCAGAGAAGCAGTAAGGAGAACCCTATCTGCTTTTGATGCTGGTCCAATTCATAGTCAGCCCTTCTTCCCAGCCTGACAGCCATCAAGACGACTATAGGAATAATTGTGGGTGCAGGACATTAGGGCTCCCTTAGCCTGCGGAAGGTGCTGTAGTCACATTGTTCTCTATTTCATCATAAAATAAACCTCTGCTGGGTAGAGATTAGTATTCGCATTTTACAGGTAAAGACAGAACCCAGAGATTCAGTAGGATCACGCCTAATGAAAAGTACAACCTGGGCCCCGCCATCCCAGCTTCTCAGGTGACTGAGACAGAAAGTGACCCTGCAGAGCATATTTAAACAAAACTAAACCCAGTGAGAAATTGAATCCATGCTAAAAGGCAGAGGATGCAGCCCAGTGCCAGAGGCCTTGCCTGTCATGGGAGAGACTATAGCTTCAATCCCAGTTTTAAACAAATGTCCTAGCCTGGAAGTTTGGAGAAAGACTGACCAAGCCTCTATCTTCGCTGTCTCTCTACATATACACAGCATCACCCACAGCTCCACCTGTGGTCAAGTTCTGGTTCCAATTTAAAGCTGACTTTCTTGCCATTCAGGCAAGACGTATACCCAGAACCTATAGCTTCCAGTTAGACCATTCCACATGTTCTCCCAAATACCCATGGCACTCCACACAACAATACTCATGGCTTTCAGACTCACACACACACACACTTTACCACCACCACCACCAGAACAACAACATTACCCCAGGATAACACACACACATATCACCACCACCACCATCATCATCATCATCACGTATGGAGTCCATGGCACTCTACTCCTCGAATAGCCCAGCTTAAGTGCACATTATGCTTTTCAGATTTCCAAACCCACACCACCCCTATTTCAGTACTCTTATTCCAGGTCACTTTGCACTTACTGGCTATTTGCTACCTTCCTGGAAGGAGGTTCTGGGCATCACAGACAGACCGGGGGGGGGGGGGGGGGTTTGTTTTAAAAGTTTGCATATCCCTCTTCTGTGAAAGTACAGGCAAGGGAGTCACTGAGCAGATTCTGTCAGCTGAGGGCAGGTGACTGCAAATGTTTCCACTGCAATAGTGTCAGGTCATCTGTTAAAGGTAGAAGGATATATCCTAAAGAATGATGTGGGGAGTGCTGGTAGGCAGTGGTGTGTATCTCTAATTTCAACATTTGGAAAGCAGACAAGTGGATCTCTGAGTCTGAAGCCACTCTGATCTGCAGAGTGAGTTCCAGGATAGTCAGGGATCTACAGAGGAACCTACACACACACGCGCACGCACACACACACACACACACACACACACACACACACACGCACTTGCGTATGGTGGGCTCTGTGGCTGCCTGTGAAGAGCACCAGCTAGGAGCACTATGCAAAAGTCACAATCAGGATTACAAAATAGAGAGGACCTAGTATAGAGTCTGAAGGGCAAAATTTCCAGCCATTCCTCCTAACTCAGAAGACATAACAAACATAGACATTATTGGAGTGACAAATCCCAATGTCATTTTATGTAATTCCCTCAGCCACCTTGGGAAGAGGAAGCCACCAGTGGGGGTAATGTTCTTCCCAAAATGGCAATGAGCTCCACACCAACTATGGGATTCAAGGGGAGAGGAGAAGGGGAAAAGGGGGATGGAGGAGAGAGAGTTATAGCATCAGTTGTTGCAACAAGTGCCAGAGAGAAACAGTGTAAGGAGGCAGACTTTATTTTCGCAGTTTTGGGGTCTATTCCAGAGTGTTATATTCAGTGGGGCATGCCTACCCCGAGATGCCGTACTTGGAATTAATAATGGTCACCAGGGTGACCTATCCATCCTAAGGTATTGGCAGCCATGGGGCACAGTGATCCTGAAGTGCCACCTGCAGTGAGGTGTGCCTGCTCTGAGACTCTCCTAACAGTAGGACAGTCCATCCTGAGGTTAGCCACACATACTCCAGCTTTTTGTCACAGTGTCTTCTATGTCTGGTATAGCCAGAGATAGCAGTGGAGAAGAGATTTTTGCATTTGATGCCTGTTTCCTAGCCAGCAATGTTACCCTGGGGGCTACAGGAGGTCAAGGAATTTACAAGTTAACAAGTTGGAGCCACATTTTAGAATTTATTTCAATAAATTTGCTAGCTTTCACCCAGTTCTCAAACCTGAGCCCCACCACTCTCCCCATCCCCATTTCAATATCACTTCCTGAGCAGCTCTGGCAGGAGACTCCCAGGCTCCCTATTAGCACTGTGGCCTAACACATACACACACACACACACACACACACACACACACACACCTCTTCAATCTGGAAGCTTTGATTGAGTGCAGAGCTTAGATGTGAAGGAAGTCTAGAGATGTTGGTGACCAGACTTGAGCTAGATGAGGAAGAGGCAAGCAGTCAGAAGCTGCAGAGACCTAGAGAGAAAGGACTCCATCCTAGGCCCCATCTGTTTTGGGAGCCTGATGGCGACTTTTGTATAATGCTTCCAGCTGCTACTCTTCACACGCAGCCAGAGAGCCCACCCCGCGCGAGGATAGAGAGATAGTGTATTTCAGAGAAGCAACACACAGACCACTCAGCCTTAGACTGCAGAAGCTGAGCAGAAAAAGGATCTGTCCACAGTGATGGGTCTGCCTCCAGCAGTGTTATAGGGCAGATGCGGATGACCTGAAGCCAAAAAGGCCCAGCTGTGCTCAGCTAAGAACCCTCTGTGAGGTTCACATAACTCCCATGCATCCTCCTTATTACTTAGCTTCTTTGGGGCTATGGATTGTAACATGATTGTCCTGTATTTTATGACTAGTGTCCACTTATAAGTGAGTACATACCATACGTGTATTTCTGGGTCTAGGTTACCTCATTCAAGATGACATTTTTTTTTTTAAAGATTTATTTATTTATTATATGTAAGTACACTGTAGCTGTCTTCAGACACTCCAGAAGAGGGCGTCAGATCTCATTACAGATGGCTGTGAGCCACCATGTGGTTGCTGGGATTTGAACTCTGGACCTTCGGAAGAACAGTCGGGTGCTCTTACCCACTGAGCCATCTCACCAGCCCCCAAGATGACATTTTTTATTTCCATCCATTTGCCTGCAAATTTCATGATGTCCCCCATTTTGGGGGGGGGGATTTTTTGGGGAGGGTTCAAGATAGGGTTTCTCTGTATAGCCCTGGCTGTCCTGGAACTCACTCTGTAGACCAAGCTGGCCTCAAACTCAGAAATTCGCCTGCCTCTGCCTTCCAAGTGCTGGGATTAAAGGTGTGTGCCACCAAGCCTGGCAATGTCCTTGTTTTTAAATAGCTAAATAATATTCCACTGTATAGATTTACCACATTACCTTGATCCATTCTTCAGTTGAAGGACATTTAGTTTGTTTCCAGTTTCCAGCTATTACAAATAAAGTTGCTATGAACATAGTTGAGCATGTGTCCTTGTGGTATAATGGGGCATCTTTGGGGTATATACCCAGGGGTGGTATAGCTGGGCCTTGGGGCAGGACTACTCACAATTTTTTGAGAAACCAAAATTGATTTTCAAAGTAGCTGTATAAGTTTGTACTTCCATTAGCCATGTGTGGGAAGCCAATAAGCGCCATTACAAGATGGCACTGGTTTCAACAAGCTGACGCCCATGAATATGGGTAAACAACCAATGTGCGCATGTGCATAAGAGTTTGTGCTGAGTCATGGCCTGGCCTGAGGCATGTAAATGAGGTACTGAAAGCATAACCAATCAGGTGTAGACACACCTCTCCTAGGCCTATATAAGCAGCACTAGTTTTGGGCTTGGGGTCTTTCGCCTTCGCAATCAAGCTCTCCCAATAAACATGTGCAGAAAGATCCTGTTGTGGCGTCTTTCTTGCTGGAGAGTCGGGCGTCTCACAGCCATGGAGAAAGTAGTAATTGCAAGTGATTGGAGAGAGGAAACTGGGTGGATTTGCATTGCTGCCTGATAAAAGGTGGGAAGCAGAGAGAGCTGCAGGGAAACTAAAGACACGAGAGGCAGACACACATCTTCATGTCCGTAAATGCTGCTGCCTCTACATTCAGATACCAGAGGCATGAACGTTCCACTTTAGAAATGTTATATGGTATCTTTGTATAATAGAGGTGATATGAAGCATGCTAGCTGATGGGTACAGAATGTGGGAACCTCTTATTGATCATTTTAGCTCCCAGTTCAGGAGATAGAATCTTCCACATCAGAGAAACAAGCAAGGAGAGATGAGGTCCCAACATCTTACCCAAGAGGACCTGATGCTAATGACCTGATGCCATGGTTTGCTTTGAAGGTAAGGCATCCCCCACAAGCTGTGTTTGAACATTTGGTCTACAGATGGTAGCACTCTGTTGGGAGGTTGTGGGGCCTATAGGAGTTGGGAGCCTTGCTGAAGGTAGTGGGTCACTGTGGGGCGGGGATGGATTCTGAGTTCATACCTAGCCTAAGAAGGGCTCTCTGTCTTCTAGGCCACTGTCATATAAGGAGCTTCACCACATACCAGCTTCTCCAGCAGCCATGCCTTCCTGGTTGTGGAAGATTCTATATCTGAGCAAAAGTAGAACCCCCCCCCCATTGTGTCTATCAGATATTTTATCACAGCAATAAAAAAGTATTTAATGTGCATAAGTCCATCCTAAGAGACACATTACAAGAAGTGTCTATAGCCATGCAATAGTCCCTTTGGGGGACATTCAAGAGCCAGACTATCTCAAGGGTGTCTTAGGCTGTAGTGAGAAGGCCGCCACTAATCAAAGTGACAGTTTATTGGCACAGGGAGGCATACCCTGCACCCTGAGTATATGGTCACTTATATGCAGTCTTCTTGATGCCCAGCCATTGTTGAGGAGCAATCTGCCTCTCCCTTTAAAGGTATTGATGTTTTGATTATAGAATTGATAACTATTATTAAGTATGGTGATGCATCCACATTTTTTTATTGCATGCATTGAAGCTTTTCATAATAATGCTGGTTTGACCCTTCTGAAACATTCAGACTATTTGTTCGATTTGTGCTATATTGCTGGATCTTCTTGGTTCCCACAGGGCTTCCATTGAATCTGTAAAGGTGATGGCACTCACGCAAATCTATAGCACTGTGGCTTCCAGGAGTTGTAAGCCTTGTTACAGACCCATGCACCTCAGGTGCTGATGTCACAATCACGAGTGCTCACTGTGTTTCCAATGGTAATAACTTCTAAGTCTTGATACCATATTGGCTTAGGTCACAGAGAAGATCAAAATTGTACTCTTTGTAGAGAGAAAGCCCCAAATAAAAGAGCCCTAAATAAAGGGCAAAATCTTATACTCTTGTGTCAGCTCCTTGCCGCTTGAAGCCTGACAGTGTTTGTGATGCAGTTTACAAGCATTTAGGACCGATCCAAATAGCTCTGGGTATCTTACCCAATGGTCAGTTTCAGAAAAGGAAGCCAACCATGTCAGAAACCATAGTTGTCTGTCCTCCTAACTACTCAAATAAGAGGCCAAACAAACTTCCCAGGAGACAAGTACAGATATTTCCTAATGACTATAAAATTGACCCCATTCATTCTTAGGCAAAATAGTCTCTTTCAGGATTCACCTGCTGTGTGTCTGCCTGAAGTGCCTATCAGTCATTAAAACTTCCATATCAGTCTTGGCATGGAAATATTTTATTGTGCTCCTTGAGCTCCTTCATCTCACAATGACAACTTTATTTACTGGCATGTCCTCAGACCTTATAGAAGGACTTTCTACTTTGTCTTTGAGATTCTGCCTGATGTCCATCAGTGGACCTAATATGACTTCTCTCAGGCAGAACACATGTAATGGTAACCGGCTCTAGTTTGTGGGGCATGGTGTTGGAACATGGGTCCTTCCAAATTTATGTTGAAGCAATGATAATATTTGAGGCCTTTGGAGATATCAACCCAGGGGTTCACCATAACGACAGAATGTGTTACCTATAGAAAAGGGCCTGACACCAAACCCCAAATCTTTTGCTGATGCCATATTGTGCTTGCAGACAGGAGCCTGGCATGGCTATCCTCTGAGGGGCTCAACTAGCACCTGACTGAGACAGATGCAGATACTTACAGGCAAACATTGGCTTGAGCTCAGAGACCCGGATGGAAGAGTTAGGGGAAGGACTAAAGGAGCTGAAGGGGGTGGCAACCCCATAGGAAGAACAATAGTATCAACTAACTATACCCATCAGTGCTCCCAGGGACTAACTCACCAACCAAAGAGCGTACATGGGCTGGTCCCTGGCCTCTGGTACAATTTTATGTATGTGAGTATTTTCGTTTCATGTATGTATGTGAATGTACTAGGGGACTGCCTTGTCTGTCCTCAGTGAGAGAGGATGTGCTTAATTCTGCAGAGATTTGGTGCTCCAGGGAGTGGGGGTGCAAAGGGGGGATGAGGTGGGGATGGGTAGGGGAGGGAGGGAGGTAGAGAGTGGGGGGGAGCACCTCTCAGAGGCAAAGGAAGGGGATGGGCTGAAGAACTCTTGCAGGGGAGTCCAGAAAGGGGAACAACATTAGGAATGTAAAACAACAACAACATGGTCCCTAAACTCCATCAACTGTTTGGCTGTGGTGCCTGTATCTGTCTGTATGAGTCAGATGCTGGGTGGAGCCTCTCAGAGGACACCATGCTCCTGTCTGCCAACATAATAGAGTATCATTAAAGTGTTAGGGATTGGTACTTGCCCTTGGGATAGGTCTAAAGATGGGCTGGTTATTGGTTGGTCTTCATGTAGGTCCCAAACAGCTGGAATGGGGGCTATCCCAAAAGCTGTTGGCTGTACATGGGATATGTTATTTTATCTGGGCTGCCTTGTCTGGCCTCAATAGGAGAGGAAGTGTCTAGCCTTGCAGAGACTTGAAGTGCCAGGGTGGGGGGAAATACCCAGGGGAGCCCCACCCACTCCAAGGAGAAGGGGAGGGGAGTTGGGGAAAGGATTGTGTGAAGAGGGTGACTGGGAGGGGGTTAGTGAGTAGGATGTGAAATGAATAAATAACAAAATTAAATTTTAAAAGAGACTATTCATCAGGGGCAGAGCCTAGGAGACAGAAGTCTGGCCCCTTCTGAGACTCTTCAAAATATCAGCAATGATAAGCATTTGAAGACACTGAGTTTGGAAAAACAACAGAGGAACTGTAACCACAGGAAAGCTTTTCAACAACGCAAAGCCCAAACAAGCTGGATTTGAATCTTTAGAATACAGTCTACAGCATCTATCAAAGAAGGTCAATACTGAGACAGAAATGGAGGGGAAATATCCTTCTAAGCCCAAAACTCAGGAAGCTGAGGCAGACAGAGCACTAACTCTAGGCCAGCCTAGATCTCACTGCAAGAGCCTGTATTAGAAAATCCAGGGGAGAGCTCTGCAATTTATCACAAAAGTGTGAACCTGGAAGACATTTTGTTAAGGAAAATAAGCACATAAGGAAAATGTTGGACCTGCTTAAGTATGAGACACATGTGTAAAGACAAACACAGAATGGGAGAGGTGCAGATAAGCAGGTAGGACAGGAAGTCTGAGGTCAAACAAGAATGATCACTAATGAATTATGGTGAGTTACCAGAGCTTTTAACCCTAGAACAAATGAGCAAATGCCAGCATCAAAGCATTTCACCACGTAATTTACCACACCAATCAGCACACCATAGTGTGAGTGTATGATTTAAATATATACAATACAATTAAAGAACAAAACGCTTTTTGTGTTAAAGAGACATGTACACCTTGGAACATTTTGTCCAGTCCCTATGTGTTATTCCCATGATAGTAATAATTCACGTTCAGACAGTGATTCTGTATATAAAGGTTCAATGCAAGGAAATCCACCTCAGGGAAAAAGACAGACACTACCTCAAAGTAAAAGGGTGAAAAACAATTTTCTAAGCAAATGGTATGAAGAAACAAGCTGGAGTAGCCATTCAAATAAAATTGACTTCAAACCCAAAGTTATCAAAAAAGACAAGGAGGGGCACTTCATACCCATCAAAAGTAAAATCTTCCAAGATTAACTCTCAGTTCTGAATATCTATGTTTCTAATGCAAGGGCAACTCCATTCATTAAGGAAATTATAGTAAAGCTCAAAGCACACATTGCACCTCACACAATAATAGTGGGAGACTTCAACACCCCACTCTCATCAATGGACAGATCCTGGAAACAGAAACTAAACAGAGACACATTGAAGCTAACAGAAGCTATGAAAGAAATGGATTTAACAGATAAATACAGAACATTTTATCCTAAAACAAAAGGATATACCTTCTTCTCAGCACCTCATGGCACCTTCTCCAAAATTGACCATACAATTGGTCATAAAACAGGTCTCAACAGATACAAAAATATTGAAATTATCCCATGCATCCTATCAGATCACCACGGACTAAGTCTGATCTTCAATAAAAACATAAATAATAGAAAGCCAACATTCACGTGGAAGCTGAACAACACTCTACTCAATGATAACTTGGTCAAGGAAGAAATAAAAAAAGAGAGAGAGTAAAGACTTTTTAGAGTTTAGAGTTTAATGAAAATGAAGCCACAACATACCCAAACTTATGGGACACAATGAAAGCATTCCTAAGTGGAAAACTCATAGCTCTGAGTGCCACCAAAAGGAAACTGGAGGGAGCATACACTAGCAGCTTGACAGCACACCTAAAAGCTCTAGAACACAAGGAAGCAAATTCTCCCAAGAGGAGTAGACAGCAGGAAATAATCAAACTCAGGGCTGAAATCAACCAAGTGGAAACAAAAAGAACTATTCAAATAATCAACCAAACTAGGAGCTGGTTCTTTGAGCAAATCAACAAGATAGGTAAACCCTTAGCCAGAATAACTAGAGGGCACAGGGACAGTATCCTAATTAACAAAATCAGAAATGAATAAGGAGACATAACAACAGAACCTGAGGAAATCCAAAACATCATCAGATCCTACTACAAAAGGCTATACTCAACAAACTGGAAAACCTGGATGAGATGGATAACTTCCTAGACAGATACCATACCAAAGTTAAATCAGGATCAGATTAACGATCTAAACACTCCCATTTCCCCTAAAGAAATAGAAGCAGTCATTAATAGTCTCCAACCGAAAAAAAAAAAAAAAAAAAAAAGCCCAGGACCAGATGGGTTTAGTGCAGAGTTCTATCAGACCTTCAAAGAAGACCTAATCCCAACTCTTCTCAAACTATTGCACAAAATAGCAACAGAAGGTACCCTACCCAATTCATTCTATGAAGCCACAATTACTCTGATACCTAAACCACACAAAGATCCAACAAAGGAAGAGAACTTTAGATCAATTTCCCTTATAAATATCAATGCAAAAATACTCAATAAAATCCTTGCAAACCGAATCCAAGAACACATCAGAGCGATGATCCGTCCTGACCAAATAGGTTTCATCCCAGGGATGCAGGGATGGTTTAATATACGGAAACCCATCAACGTAATCCACTATATAAACAAACTCAAAGACAAAACCCACATGATCATCTTGTTAGATGCTGAGAAAGCATTTGACAAAATCCAACACCCCTTCATGATAAAAGTCATGGAAAGATCAGGAATTCAAGGCCCATACCTAAACATGATAAAAGCAATCTACAGCAAACCAGTAGCCAACATCAAAGTAAATGGAGAGAAGCTGGAAGCAATCCCACTAAAATCAGGGACTAAACAAGGCTGCCCACTTTCTCCCTACCTATTTAATATAGTACTTGAAGTCCTAGCCAGAGCAATTAGACAACAAAAGGAGATCAAGGGGTCACAAATTGGAAAGGAAGAAGTAAAAATATCACTATTTGCAGATGACATGATAGTATATATAAGTGACCCTAAAAATTCCACCAGAGGACTCCTAAACCTGATAAACAGCTTCGGTGAAGTAGCTGGATATAAAATTAACTCAAACAAATCAGTGGCCTTTCTCTACACAAAGGATAACCAGGTTTGAGAAAGAAATTAGGGAAACAACACCCTTCACAATAGTCACAAAACATATAAAATACCTTGGTGTGACTCTAACTAGGGAAGTGAAAGATCTGTATGACAAGAATTTCAAGTCTCTGAAGAAAGAAATCGAAGAAGATTTCAGAAGATGAAAAGATCTCCCATGCTCATGGAATGGCAGGACCAATATAGTCAAAAATGGCTATCCTGCCGAAAGCAATCTACAGATTCAATGCAATCCCCATCAAAATTCCAACTCAATTCTTCATAGAGCTTGAAAGAGCAATTCTCACCTTGGGTGTGAACTCAGTGGAGAACAGGGACACAGGTAACCTGCCGACCTGCGGCTGGGGCTCTTTCCCACCTTGGGCCTGAACTCGGCAGACGGTCCCACGGTCCCCAGAGGACTCTCCATTCAGTAGCCCCCCTAGCACACCCAGGATCTTGGGATCACTGAGGAGACTTGGCCTCCAGAGAGGCCTCTGACACTGGGAATCAGGTAAGAGCGTCATCTTGTATCCTGAATCTCTCAGAGACTAGTCTGCCCAGGAGAGTGCGTGGGCCACAGAAGCAACAGAGCTTCTTGGACAGGGTCCCTTGGGGCCTTCATCTTCAGCCAAGAGGTGGATCTGAGCTCCAGACCTCGGGGCACCTTCCCTGGGAGAGGAGAGCTTGCCTGCAGAGAGTGCTCTGACCACTGGGACTTTGGAAAGAGTTGGACTCCCAGGAGCGCTGACAGAGGCTAACAGACTAGCAGGAGGAACAAGCCCCAGCCAGAGACAGCTGGAACATCTAACACCAGAGACTATCAGATGGCATAAGGCAAAGATAAGAATCTTACTAACAGAAACCAAGACCATTCCGGATCATCAGAACCTAGTATGCCCACCACAGTGAGTACTGGATACCCCAACACACCTGAAAAAGCAAGATTCAGATGTAAAATCATATCTCATGATGCTGGTAGAGGATTTTAAGAAGGGCATTAATAACTCACTTAAAGAAATACAGGAGAACACTGCTAAACAGGTAGAGAAGCCCTTCAAGAGGAAGCACAAAAATCCCTTAAAGAATTACAGGAAAGCACAACCAAACACATGATGGAATTGAACAAAACCATCCAAGATCTAAAAATGGAAGTAGGAACAATAAAGAAAACACAAAGGGAGACAACTCTGGAGATAGAAACCTTAGGAAAGAAATCAGGAACCATAGATGTGAGCATCAGTAACAGAATAAAAAAGATGGAAGAGAAAAAATCTCAGGTGCAGAAGATTCCATAGAAAACATGGACACAACTATCAAAGAAAATGCAACATGCAAAAATATCCTAACTCAAGGCATCCGGGAAATCCAGGACACAATGAAAAGAACAAAACTAAGGATAATAGGTATCAATGAGACTGAAGATTTTCAACTTAAAGGACCAGTAAATATCTTCAACAAAATTAGAGAAGAAAACTTCCCTAACATAAAGAAAGAGATGTCCATGAACATACAAGAAGCCTACAGAACTCCAAATAGACTGGACCAGAAAAGAAATTCCTCCCAAAAAATAATAATCAAAACACCAAATGCACTATATAAAGATAGAATATTAAAAGCAGTAAGGGAAAAGGGTCAAGTAACATATAAAGGCAGACCTATTAGAATTACACCAGACTTCTCACCAGAGACTGTGAAAGCTAGAAGATCCTGGGCAGATGTCATACTAACCCTAAGAGAACACAAATGCCAGCCCAGGCTAATATACCCAACAAAACTCTCAATTGCCATAAATGGAGAAACCAAAGTATTCCATGATAAAACCAAATACACACAATATCTTTCCACAAATCCAGCCCTTCAAAGGATAATAAAGGAAAAACTCCAACACAAGGAGAAAAATTATGCCCTAGAAAAAGCAAGAAAGTAATCCTTCAACAAATATAAAAGAAGATAGCTGCAAGAACAGAATCCCAACTCTAACAACAAAAATAACCGGAAGCAACAATTACTTTTCCTTAATACCTCTAAATATCAGGGGACTCAATTACTCTAATAAAAAGACTTAGACTAACAGACTGGCTAATAAACAGGACCCAACAATTTGCTGCATACAGGATACCCACCTCAGGGAAAAGACAGACACTTCCTCAGGGTAAAAGGCTGGAAAACAACTGTCCAAGCAAACAAGCCGAAGAACAGAGCTGGAGTAGCCATTCTAATGTAGAATAAAATCGACTTGCAACCCAAGTTATCAAAAAAGATGAGGGGCAATTCATACACATCAAAGGTAAAATCTTCCAAGATGAACTCTCAATTCTGAATATCTATGCTCCAAATGCAAGGGCATCCACATTCATTAAGGAAACTATAGTAAAGCTAAGACCACACATTGCACCTCACAAAACAATAGTGGGAGACTTCAACACCCCACTCTCATCAATGGACAGATCCTGGAAACAGAAACTAAACAGAGACACATTAAAACTAATAGAAGTTATGAAACAAATGGATTTAACAGATATATACAGAACATTTTATCCTAAAACAAAAGGATATACCTTCTTCTCAGCACTTCATAGTACCTTCTCCAAAATAGACCACATAATGGATCACAAAACAGGCCTCAACAGATACAAAAATATTGAAATTATCCCATGCATCCTATCAGATCACCACGGACTAAGTCTGATCTTCAATAAAAACATAAATAATAGAAAGCCAACATTCACGTGGAAGCTGAACAACACTCTACTCAATGATAACTTGGTCAAGGAAGAAATTAAAAAAAGAGAGAGAGTAAAGACTTTTAGAGTTTAGAGTTTAATGAAAATGAAGCCACAACATACCCAAACTTATGGGACACAATGAAAGCATTCCTAAGTGTTTCATAGCTCTGAGTGCCACCGAAAGGAAACTGGAGAAAGCATACACTAGCAGCTTAACAGCACACCTAAAAGCTCTAGAACAAAAGGAAGCAAATTCTCCCAAGAGGAGTAGACAGCAGGAAATAATCAAACTCAGGGCTGAAATCAACCAAGTGGAAACAAAAAGAACTATACAAAGAATCAAACAAACCAGAAGCTGGTTCTTTGAACAAATCAACAAGATAGATAAACCCTTAGCCACACTCAAGAGGGCACAGGGACAGTAAGCTAATTAACAAAATCAGAAAAGAAAAGGAAGACATAACAACAGAACCTGAGGAAATCCAAAACATGAGATCCTACTACAAAAGACTATACTCAATAAAACTGGAAAACCTGGATGAAATGGACAATTTCCTAGACAGATACCATATCAAAGTTAAATCAAGATCAGATTAATGATCTAAACACTCCCATTTCCCCTACAGAAATAGAATCTGTCATTAATCGTCTCCCAACCAAAAAAAGCCAGGACCAGATGAATAGCCTCTAGATCCATCCATTTGCCTAAGAATTTCATAAATTTATTGTTTTTAATAGCTTTTTAGTTTCCCTTATGAATATTGATGCAAAAATACTCAATAAAATTCTCACTAACGGAATCCAAGAACACATCAAAACAATCATCGATCATGATCAAGTGGCCTTCATCCCAGGGATGCAGGGATGGTTTAATATATGGAAATCCATCAACGTAATAGACTATATAAACAAACTCAAAGACAAAAGCCACATGATCATCTCCTTAGATGCTGAGAAAGCATTTGACAAAATCCAACACCCATTCATGAAATATCAGAAATTCAAGGCCCATAACTAAACATAATAAAAACAATATAAAGCAAACCAGTATCTAACATCAAACTAAATGGAGAGAAAGTTGAAGCAATCCCACTAAAATCAGGGACTAGACAAGGCTGCTCACTTTCTCCCTACCTATTCAATATAGTACTCGAACTCCTACCCAGAGCAATTAGACAACAAAAGAAGATCAACGGGATACAAATTGGAAAGGAAGAAGTCAAAATATCACTATTTGCAGATGACATGATTTTATATATATATATATTTATCCCTAAAAATTCCACCAGAGAACTCCTAAACCTGATAAACAGCTTCAGTGCAGTAGCTGGATATAACACTAACTCAAACAAATCAGGGGCCTTTCTCTACACCAAGGATAAACAGGCTGAGAAAGAAATTAGGGAAACAACACCCTTCACACTAGTCACAAACAATATAAAATACCTTGGTATGACTCTATCTAAGGAAGTGAAAGATGTGTATGATAAGAGACTTCAAGTCTCTGAAGGAAGAAATCGAAGAAGATTTCAGAAGATGAAAAGATCTCCCATGCTCATGGATTGGCAGGATTAATATAGTCAAAATGGCTATCTTGCCAAAAGCAATCTACAAATTCAATGCAATCCCCATCAAAATTCCAACTCAATTCTTCACAGAGTTAGAAAGGACAATTTGCAAATTCATCTGGAATAACAAAAAACCTAGGATAGCAAAAACTATTCTCAACAATAAAAGCACCTCTGGAGGAATCTCCATGGCTGACTTCAAGCAGTACTACAGAGCGATTGTGATAAAAACAAACAAACAAACAAACAAACAAACAAACATGATACTGGTCCAGTGACAAATAGATCAATGGAATAGAATTGAAGACCCAGAAATGAACTCTCACACACACCTATGGTCACTTGATCTTTGATAAAGGACCTAAAACCATCCAGTGGAAAAAAAGACAGCAAGATACTCAAGAAGAAGGAAGACCAAAGTGTGGATACTTTGTTCCTCCTTTGAATGGGGAACAAAATACCCATGGAGGAAGATACAGAGACAAAGTTTGGAGCTGAGACAGAAGGAAAGACCATCCAGAGACTGTTCCACCCAGGGATCCATCCCATAAATAGTCATCAAACCCAGACACTATTGAATATGCCAGAAAGATTTTGCTGACAGAATCCTGATATAGCTGTCTCTCATGAGGCTATACCAGTGCCTGCCAAATACAGAAGTGGATGCTCACAGTCAGCTATTGGATGGAACACAGGATCCCCAATGGAGCTAGTGAAAGTACCCAAGGAGCTAAAGGGGTCTGCAACCCTATAAGAGGAACAACAATAGGAACTAACCCGTACCGCCAGAGCTCTGTCTCTAGCTGCATATATAGCAGAAGGTGGCCTAGTTGGCCATCATTGGGAGGAGAGGCCCTTGTTCTTGTAAAGACTATATGCCCCGGTACAGGGGAATGCCAGGGCCAGTTGGGTTGGGGAGCAGGGTGGGGGAAGGGTATAGAGGACTTTCAGGAAAGCATTTAAATGTAAATGAAGAAAATATCTAATAGGAAGGAAGGAAGGAAGGAAGGAAGGAAAAAAGAAGGAAGGAAAGAAAGAAAGAAAGAAAGAAAGAAAGAAAGAAAGAAAGAAAGAAAGAAAGAGAGACAGAAAGAAAGCGATCAAGCAAGCAAGCAATTCTCAAATTCCTCTGGAATAACAAAAGGCCCAGAATGGTGAAAATTATTCTCAACAATAAAAGAACTTCTGGGGAAAGCACCATCCCAGACCTCAAGCTGTACTACAGAACAATAGTGATTAAAAAAAAAACAAAACTGCATAGCATTGTTACAGTGACAGACAGGTAGATGAATGGAATAGAATTGAAGACCCAGAAATGAACTCATACACCTATGGTCATTTGATCCTTGAAAAAGGAGCTAAAACCATCCAGTGGAAAAAGACAACATTTTCAACAAATGGTGATGGTTCAACTGGAGGTTAGCATGCAGAAGAATGCGAATTGATCCATTCTTGTGTCCTTGTATAAAGCTAAAGTCCACATGGATCAAAGACCTCCACATAAAACCAGATACACTGAAACTAATAGAAAAGAAGGTGGGAAAGAGCCTGGAGCACATGGGCACAGGTGACCCGTCCAGCAGGTCCAGTTATTCGAGGATCTCGAGGGGACCTCCTCCTAATAACCAAATGGGGGGTAGAGAGAGATGAGGGTCTTGTACGAATAACGACACGGAAACCGTTCTGAAGTTGTATCAAGACCCCAATGTATTGAGAAAGGTCCAAGGTTTAAATGCACAAGCAAAGGGGGAAGTACAGATACTTATCAGTGGGAGGGGTAGGGCAATACAAGCAAAAGGGGAAGTAATTATCAGTGGGAGGGGGGCAATAGAATTGCACATTCTTAGGCAGTTACACGGGGAAGCAGGAACTTGGTGGTATCAGGGTGTGGTCAGGACATCAGTGATGACCTAGGGCTGGAACCTCCCATGGTTCTCGGAATCCATGTGTCGGTGGCCAGCTTTTGACCCTCTTTTCTTCTTGGGGGGAGAGGCCCAATTCAGAGATCAGGACAATAGCGTTGCCTTAATGGCTCCCAACATCTCCCCCGTTTTAATATTTTTATAAAGGCATATTGTATAATAAATTTGTAGCCACGTTTTTAAAGATCACCTAAACGTCTGTTTGCTCACCGGATGATTCTCTAAAACCAGGAAGGACACAAGGACAAGTCATCTATAAGGCTTGAATTAATGGTTCCAGTCTTTTGGATATAACTTGGGCTAGCCAAGGGAATTAGGAATGAAGCAAGCTCCGTGGGTAGAGGTAGAGGTCTGATCCCCAGTGTGTAATGTTAGGGGCCATGTACAGGATTGACTCTCAGGCCCACAGATC